>NC_054468.1:207367743-207370243 GCF_017639515.1 Carcharodon carcharias
TGTGTGTGTGTGTGTGTGTGTGGGGGCATAATGTGTGTGTGTGTGTGTGTGGGAGCATAATGTGTGTGTGGGGGGGCATAATGTGTGTGTGTGTGTGTGTGTGTGTGTGTGTGTGTGTGTGTGTGGCATAATGTGTGTGTGTGTGTGTGTGGCATAATGTGTGTGTGTGTGTGTGTGGCATAATGTGTGTGTGTGTGTGTGTGTGTGGGGCATAATTGTGTGTGTGTGTGTGGGGGGGGGCATAATGTGTGTGTGTGTGTGTGTGTGTGTGTGTGTGGGGGCATAATGTGTGTGTGTGTGTGTGTGTGTGTGGGGGGGCATAATGTGTGTGTGTGTGTGTGTGTGTGTGTGTGGGGGGGGGGCATAATGTGTGTGTGTGTGTGTGTGTGTGTGTGGCATAATGTGTGTGTGTGTGTGTGTGTGGGGGGGCATAATGTGTGTGTGTGTGTGTGTGTGTGGGGGGGCATAATGTGTGTGTGTGTGTGTGTGTGGGGGGGCATAATGTGTGTGTGTGTGTGTGTGTGTGTGGGGGGGGGCATAATGTGTGTGTGTGTGTGTGTGTGGGGGGGGGGGGCATAATGTGTGTGTGTGTGTGTGGGGGGGGGGCATAATGTGTGTGTGTGTGTGTGTGTGTGTGTGTGTGTGTGTGTGTGGGGGGGGGGGGCATAATGTGTGTGTGTGTGTGTGGGCATAATGTGTGTGTGTGGGCATAATGTGTGTGTGTGGGCATAATGTGTGTGTGTGGGCATAATGTGTGTGTGTGGGCATAATGTGTGTGTGTGGGCATAATGTGTGTGTGTGTGGGCATAATGTGTGTGTGTGTGGGCATAATGTGTGTGTGTGTGGGCATAATGTGTGTGTGTGTGGGCATAATGTGTGTGTGTGTGGGCATAATGTGTGTTTGTGTGGGCATAATGTGTGTGTGTGTGGGCATAATGTGTGTGTGTGTGGGCATAATGTGTGTGTGTGTGTGGGCATAATGTGTGTGTGTGTGTGGGCATAATGTGTGTGTGTGTGTGGGCATAATGTGTGTGTGTGTGTGGGCATAATGTGTGTGTGTGTGGGCATAATGTGTGTGTGTGTGGGCATAATGTGTGTGTGTGTGGGCATAATGTGTGTGTGTGTGGGCATAATGTGTGTGTGTGTGGGCATAATGTGTGTGTGGGCATAATGTGCGTGTGGGCATAATGTGCGTGTGTGTGGGCATAATGTGTGTGTGTGTGTGGGCATAATGTGTGTGTGTGTGTGTGGGCATAATGTGTGTGTGTGTGTGGGCATAATGTGTGTGTGTGTGTGGGCATAATGTGTGTGTGTGTGTGGGCATAATGTGTGTGTGTGTGTGGGCATAATGTGTGTGTGTGTGTGGGCATAATGTGTGTGTGTGTGTGGGCATAATGTGTGTGTGTGTGTGGGCATAATGTGTGTGTGTGTGTGGGCATAATGTGTGTGTGTGTGTGGGCATAATGTGTGTGTGTGTGTGGGCATAATGTGTGTGTGTGTGTGGGCATAATGTGTGTGTGTGTGTGGGCATAATGTGTGTGTGTGTGTGGGCATAATGTGTGTGTGTGTGTGGGCATAATGTGTGTGTGTGTGTGGGCATAATGTGTGTGTGTGTGTGGGCATAATGTGTGTGTGTGTGTGGGCATAATGTGTGTGTGTGTGTGGGCATAATGTGTGTGTGTGTGTGGGCATAATGTGTGTGTGTGTGTGGGCATAATGTGTGTGTGTGTGTGGGCATAATGTGTGTGTGTGTGTGGGCATAATGTGTGTGTGTGTGTGGGCATAATGTGTGTGTGTGTGTGGGCATAATGTGTGTGTGTGTGTGGGCATAATGTGTGTGTGTGTGGGCATAATGTGTGTGTGTGTGGGCATAATGTGTGTGTGTGTGGGCAGAATGTGTGTGTGTGTGTGGGCAGAATGTGTGTGTGTGTGTGGGCAGAATGTGTGTGTGTGTGTGGGCAGAATGTGTGTGTGTGTGTGGGCAGAATGTGTGTGTGTGTGTGGGCAGAATGTGTGTGTGTGTGTGGGCAGAATGTGTGTGTGTGTGTGGGCAGAATGTGTGTGTGTGTGTGGGCAGAATGTGTGTGTGTGTGTGGGCAGAATGTGTGTGTGTGTGTGGGCAGAATGTGTGTGTGTGTGTGGGCAGAATGTGTGTGTGTGTGTGGGCAGAATGTGTGTGTGTGTGTGGGCAGAATGTGTGTGTGTGTGTGGGCAGAATGTGTGTGTGTGTGTGGGCAGAATGTGTGTGTGTGTGTGGGCAGAATGTGTGTGTGTGTGTGGGCAGAATGTGTGTGTGTGTGTGGGCAGAATGTGTGTGTGTGGGCAGAATGTGTGTGTGTGGGCAGAATGTGTGTGTGTGGGCAGAATGTGTGTGTGGGCAGAATGTGTGTGTGGGCAGAATGTGTGTGTGGGCAGAATGTGTGTGTGGGCAGAATGTGTGTGTGGGCAGAATGTGTGTGTGGGCAGAATGTGTGTGTGGGCAGAATGTGTGTGTGGGCAG
>NC_054468.1:207425243-207427468 GCF_017639515.1 Carcharodon carcharias
TGTGGGCATAATGTGTGTGTGTGGGCATAATGTGTGTGTGTGGGCATAATGTGTGTGTGTGTGTGGGCATAATGTGTGTGTGTGTGTGGGCATAATGTGTGTGTGTGTGTGGGCATAATGTGTGTGTGTGGGCATAATGTGTGTGTGTGTGTGGGCATAATGTGTGTGTGTGGGCATAATGTGTGTGTGTGTGGGCATAATGTGTGTGTGTGTGGGCATAATGTGTGTGTGTGTGGGCATAATGTGTGTGTGTGTGTGTGGGCATAATGTGTGTGTGTGTGTGTGTGGGCATAATGTGTGTGTGTGTGGGCATAATGTGTGTGTGTGTGGGCATAATGTGTGTGTGTGTGGGCATAATGTGTGTGTGTGTGGGCATAATGTGTGTGTGTGTGGGCATAATGTGTGTGTGTGTGGGCATAATGTGTGTGTGTGTGGGCATAATGTGTGTGTGTGTGGGCATAATGTGTGTGTGGGCATAATGTGTGTGTGTGTGTGTGTGTGTGTGTGGGGGGGCATAATGTGTGTGTGTGTGTGTGTGTGGGGGGGCATAATGTGTGTGTGTGTGTGTGTGTGGGGGGGGGCATAATGTGTGTGTGTGTGTGTGTGTGTGGGGGGGCATAATGTGTGTGTGTGTGGGGGGGGGCATAATGTGTGTGTGTGTGTGTGTGTGTGTGGGGGGGCATAATGTGTGTGTGTGTGTGTGTGTGTGGGGGGGCATAATGTGTGTGTGTGTGTGTGTGTGTGGGGGGGCATAATGTGTGTGTGTGTGTGTGTGGGGGGGGGCATAATGTGTGTGTGTGTGTGGGGGGGGCATAATGTGTGTGTGTGTGTGTGTGTGTGGGCATAATGTGTGTGTGTGTGTGTGGGCATAATGTGTGTGTGTGTGTGTGGGCATAATGTGTGTGTGTGTGTGTGGGCATAATGTGTGTGTGTGTGTGTGGGCATAATGTGTGTGTGTGTGTGTGGGCATAATGTGTGTGTGTGTGGGCATAATGTGTGTGTGTGTGGGCATAATGTGTGTGTGTGTGGGCATAATGTGTGTGTGTGTGGGCATAATGTGTGTGTGTGTGGGCATAATGTGTGTGTGTGTGGGCATAATGTGTGTGTGGGCATGTGTGTGTGGGCATAATGTGTGTGTGGGCATAATGTGTGGGGGGGCATAATGTGTGGGGGGGCATAATGTGTGTGTGTGTGTGTGTGTGTGTGTGGGGGGGCATAATGTGTGTGTGTGTGTGTGTGTGTGGGGGGGCATAATGTGTGTGTGTGTGTGTGTGTGTGGGGGCATAATGTGTGTGTGTGTGTGTGTGTGTGGGGGGGCATAATGTGTGTGTGTGTGTGTGTGTGGGGGGGCATAATGTGTGTGTGTGTGTGTGTGTGTGGGGGGGCATAATGTGTGTGTGTGTGTGGGGGGGGCATAATGTGTGTGTGTGTGTGTGTGTGTGGGGGGGGCATAATGTGTGTGTGGGCATAATGTGTGTGTGGGCATAATGTGTGGGGGGCATAATGTGTGGGGGGGCATAATGTGTGGGGGGGCATAATGTGTGGGGGGGCATAATGTGTGTGTGTGTGTGTGTGTGGGGGGGGGCATAATGTGTGTGTGTGTGTGTGTGTGTGTGTGTGGGGGGGCATAATGTGTGTGTGTGTGTGTGTGTGGGGGGGGGGCATAATGTGTGTGTGTGTGTGTGTGTGTGTGTGGGGGGGGGGCATAATGTGTGTGTGTGTGTGTGTGTGGGGGGGCATAATGTGTGTGTGTGTGTGTGTGTGTGTGGGGGGGGCATAATGTGTGTGTGTGTGTGTGTGTGTGTGTGTGGGGGCATAATGTGTGTGTGTGTGTGTGTGTGGGGGGGCATAATGTGTGTGTGTGTGGGGGGGGGCATAATGTGTGTGTGTGTGTGTGTGTGTGGGGGGGCATAATGTGTGTGTGTGTGTGTGGGGGGGGCATAATGTGTGTGTGTGTGTGTGTGTGGGGGGCATAATGTGTGTGTGTGTGTGGGGGGGGCATAATGTGTGTGTGTGTGTGTGTGTGGGGGGGGGCATAATGTGTGTGTGTGTGTGGGGGGGGCATAATGTGTGTGGTGTGTGTGGGGGGGGGCATAATGTGTGTGTGTGTGTTGGGGGGGGGCATAATGTGTGTGTGTGTGTGGGGGGGGGGCATAATGTGTGTGTGTGTGTGGGGGGGGGCATAATGTGTGTGTGTGTGTGGGGGGGCATAATGTGTGTGTGTG